>NC_092860.1:54952714-54988408 GCF_032062135.1 Pyxicephalus adspersus
TCAGAAGGGGAATTTAAATTGGCACAGAGTGATCAGAAGGCGAATACGGTATGAATGGCACATGAGTGATCAGAAGGGGAATAGTACAGTATTTGGTTCAGAATCTTTTTTTTCTAGATTTTACTCCTTTAAAATTGGGTGCGTCTTATATGCCGGAGCGTCCCATACGGCGAAAAATACGGTATATATATATATATAGATCTTGTAATTATTTTACCCTTTTATAGTCATAGTAAATATGTGAATTAAAGAACTAAAGGGTCAGATTCACAGGAAACAGGCAGGCAGATGACAAGGAATAAAGAAGAAGAAAAAAATATCTCCTAGTACAGCTGCTTTTTCTGATGGCCATGAGTATAAGAGAATGCGATTGTCTTGGCATTCTTTGATTGGCCTGGTGGTGCTGGAACAAGAGCAGTAACAGCAGTATTCTATAAAATTTTGAAAATTATATTACCATGTTTACCCGTAAATAGGACCTACCACAAAAGTAAGTCCTAGCATGCTAATCATGAAAGGGTGAAATATTAGCCCTCCCCCGAAAGTAAGCCCTATTGGCTTCTTCGGAGGGTGTGGTCACGTGGTACACAGAGGGATACCAAGAGGAAGGAGAGAGCAGAGAGATAGCAGATTTTCAAAGCACTGAAGCAAGGGGTGAAAAAATTGCAGGGTTAATTAACCTACGGTACTGGTGTGACACTACAACTAAGAAGTTGGAGGATTCTCCTTTCAAAGGGTCCTTGCTAGTATTTCTTTCATTAGCAGCAATGCATATTTATTGATTTTTTTTTTTTTTTTTTTTTGCTTTTACTCAGATTTATATTGGTTACTGTTTGTGGTCAACAAAGCTTTGGAAGTTTTGTTTCTGTATCTGCATGTTACTCTAGGAGTCATAAGTTATTTGTCAGCACATTTTCTTGTTCTGTTGCACTTGTTTGCCGTTGAAGCTATGTTTTTTTTCATTAATCGTTTTTGTCCATTCTTATTCATGACTTCTTGTAATTAACAGAAAAAAATCTGTGATTTTGACAGGTCACAGGTAACACAGGTATCTGTGGTATCTTTCTATACCATTGTATCTTTCTATACCATTGTAATATTGGTTACAGGTTTTGGTAAATACAGATTTTTGTACATAAATATAGATTTTTTTTGTACATGAGAAAAATAAGACATCCCCTGAAAATAAGGTAAAAATGAGGTAAAACACATGAGACCCTGTCTTTTTTTTCGAGGGAAACACAATAGAAGCGCTAACTCACTGTTCTCCCCAGCCTCTGTTAGCTGGGTGCACCACCCAGCACTTTTTAGTAACCACCCAGCTGTTTTTGGGTAGTTACTGAAAGTTGGGTCACAATACAGGGATCACCACCAGCCTATAACTTCCCCCCACCCAGCTAAAAAAAGATATCAGGGAATACTGTAACTTATTTTCTATACTAAAATAAACAAACTACTTAGTGTTCTTCTTTAACTAGTTAGTAGTGTTGGTCGAATATCTTACTATTCGATTCAACAGCTATTTGATCGAATAGTGAGATATTGTTCAGGTGATCTAATGCCGAATTTGAATACCATTGAAGTCAATTGTGGGAGAATTCGGGTTTCTTTTAGGGACTATTACATTTTTTTTATCCTAATTTTTGCCATCAAAACTTTTTTGTTCGGGTCGGGTCTATCCGAAAGATGAACTTTTTTTGACTTTCTAAAAGGGTAATTCTTCTTACCCTAATACTTTGTCTGCGAGGGCACATTCAAACATTTAGGCCTTTCTTGGGAATGTGACCATGTGCATTGAGTTAAGATAGCCCGTTTAATAGATCACAATTAAATATCCGTTTAGGGAGAATACAGTTCATTGGATATGCTCTGTAATGTTACAGATGTTTTGGAACTTTACTTAAGTAGCATTCTCTGTTCTAATGAAGGTCAGAAACACATCCCAGCATTTACAGCCACATAAGTAATTCCTCCACTTAATCTGATTACTATGTTGTCATGCAATGCGTCAAGAGAAAATCATTGTTCTGAACATGATGGGATTTAGGCAGGGCAGAACAAAATAGATCATAACAATGCCCTTATCGCTGTCTGGTGCAACTGTCCACTTACCTATGTATGGGTTTCATACAGACAGAAAGGGAGGAGAAATCTCAACAATGCCATCCTATCAGTTTTAACTGCATTCCTAAGAATATAGACAAGCAACAGGTTTCATTTTTTGACAACCCCTTCCGCCAAATGATTAATGAGTTTCAAAAACTTTTGTTTATGTTTTGACTGTTGGGTTGAAACTGACTGGGGTACACCCCATCCTCGATTCACATGAAGGAGATCAAACCTTAGAGTCTTCCAGATAGAACCAAAGCATTCAGAGAGGGGACTAGGCTTCTTCCAACAATCCTGTAAATGCATCAGATTTTTCAGTTTATTCTGAACTCCAGGCTTACCTTCAGGCCTGAACAGTTGTACAGGCTTTTTTACTGTACTGAAATTTCTTACTCTGATTTCACTACACACTGTGAGCTTATCACAATGAGCTTTAGAAGCACGAGGGCTGAAGGCTCTTTAAAGGAATCTTAAAGGCAGGATGCCCTCCCACCACCTATGATCTACCTACATTTTATTGTAGTGGGCAGCAAAAGGTCCCATTTTTCAAGGATGTAGTGTACAGTTAATCATGTACGGTACAAGATTTGATATTTAGAGTATTTTGGTCCCAGTTATTGCTCTGATGCACCTTGAATATAGCGCAGAATAGTTCTTTTCTAGGCTCTAGCGTCAAGTGTACTTCTGATGACAAACTTCCTTTACATTCCTTTTATGAACATGATTAGTAATGTTTTCCTATAATTACATTATGTGTCAAAAAGATCTGAAGGTTTGTTATATTGGGTCATGGCTTGGAACCATTAAATTAGAATCTTTTCTGACTATAAATCACTGCACCACCAGCATTATCGTACTGAAAAGGTTCTAAGGCCATATTTCCCCCAATGCCATTTTAAAAGGTTTGTAAATCTAATTACTAAAAACAACTCCAGACACAATCCTTGTAATACATTTACCCTGTAATTCAGAGGACCAATCATCAGTCTTGTTTATATACCTAAAAGGTTTGTTATGTTTTGCTTTATCCATACACCATCCTGTAGAGTATCTTCTCAGCATTAGTGGAAGGTAATGAAGGTACTACTGTCCAAATAAAAATAATCGTTTGCCCACATGAAATTTTCTGTTAAACCGACTTTTATTCTATGCCAGGATCTGAATGTAAAAGTGTTCTGTGCCTATCTGAATACTCCCTTTATCAAGAACTTGTTTTCCTAAATGCAGCAGTCAATCAAATTAAAAGACAAATATTGAGAACATAAGGAAATGCCTTGTTCTGCACAGTGATGTGCTTTCCTTTCATATTAAGACAATTCCTAACTCTCCCTGACATGCTCCTGGACTGTTACCCAGTCTTCCAATGAAGGCAACACCATCAGGATATACAACCTGAGAATAACCATTCAGATATCACCGGAGTGCATACATTTAGAGATTAGAGGCTGCAAGTGATCAATAGCATCAAGATGCAACAAAAATAAGAAAGGACAATGGTTTACGACTCAGCCAGGGTACCTTTAGAAGTTGCTAAGGATTCCTTGAGCCTAGGAAATAAAGGCTTCCTCTGTTGTAAAAAGGTTCAGAAGGTCTGGTTTGCATTATTCTAAGCTTTAGTGATAGGTCATTCCGCCACAATTCATCTAATTAAAATTCATGCAAATTCCGCCACAATTCATCTAATTAAATTTTATGCAAAAGCAAAACATTAGTTTTAATTAAAGTAGGGCAATGTTGGAGCCTCCATTTTTTTTCTTTATCCCTTATGGGAAAGTTCACAGTTATCACCAAGACAAAATGTGCGGAAATTCAACATTTTGAGTTGTCATCAGTGCAATAGTGAGGGAATGGAGATGCTGGTTCTGGGGAGAATGCTCTGGGTCGAAAAAAATGTTGTTTGCAGGAGAGATTTCCTGATGAGCCTTTATGACAAAGAGAATGGAAGTCTCCCTAGTGGGGTGCAAACTGCAATGAAATAGAAGTTTTGAGCTTCCCCTGGCTTTATGCAAAACAAAAAGAAAAAAAAAAATGTCTTTCTCCCACTTTATTAATCTTTACAGGGAGTGGACAAAAAAAAAAAATAAAAAAAAAAATGTGGTTCGTTTCTTCTGTGGCTTATATAAATAATATGCTTGCTATTTTGGTTATATTTTCTAATAAGAAAACAACCCAACAACAATACAAACAGTATTATACAAAGCATGAGATGAGACTTCCTGGCAACTCGAACAATCTCCTGATGTTGAGATTTCTCCTTTAGGCTAGCGTTTCAGAACAAGCCTTTAACTGAAGATGCCAGGATAGAATCACGTTTGTCTGGGCATCTTTAGAACATATGCCAACAAAACAGCAGCTGACAATATTATAGAAGATGGATAACAAACGTTGGCATTGTTAGAAGGCAAACTGTTTGGAGCCCTAAAGCATAACCCATTAGTCATTTCCCTTCAATCTAAAGTGCTTAAGAGCTGGTATGAAATTGGTTGATTTGCAGAACTTGACATATATATATGTATATACTGGTTTGACAAAAAAAAAGTCACTCTGATATTTTGTTGCACTGCCCTTAGCTTTTAATATGGCACAGATTAGCTGTGGTATTTTTCATAAGCTTATGCAAGGTCACATTTTTTTCTCCATCCAGAGTCACTTTTTTATTTTTTAATGATGGGAGAGTTGAGGCCCTGAGAAAAGTCTTCTCCAGTACATCTCAAGGATTGTCCATGGGGTTAAGGTCTGGACTGTGATGGCCAATCCATGTGTGAAAATGATGCCTTATGCTACCTAAATGACACAGTTTGAATACAGATGTTGTCATTATAAAATATACTTGCATCATAAGAGGGAAAAAAAATCCATTGATGGAAAAACCTGGTCATTCAGTATATTTAGGGAGTCAGCTGACAAAACATTGCTGAACCCAGACCTGACTACCTGAAGCAACCCCTGATCACTGCACTGCCCCCTACTGACCTGGGGACTTTGGCCAGGCAGTGTAAGAAAGCACGTCTGTGCCTACCTGCTCAACTCCAGATAGTTGAGTTACAGCTGATGGAGCATTATGATAGGAGGCAGCAGAATAAGGAAAAGTTGGGCACATTTGTGTGCTGGTTTTCACTATCCAGTCACAGGTCAGAGGACTATAAAACATACTGAACTGCAGTAAAGAAAAATTCAGGTCTTCTATCATGCTAGACAGGGTTTTGCCATGTATATACAACAATATGAACATAGAAACATCTTGGAGTATGGACAACAGGGTACATTCATATTCACCTAAAGTGTATTTGTTTTATTATAAAAATAGAGAAGTTAATTTTTATAACCTTTATCCAGCTGCAATTTGAAAGAAAGACTTCTGGTCTAATCAAGCCCAATAAACACATCAGAATGTAAGGAATCTGTCTGACAGCTGTCACCCCAACAAGTGTCTTTATTGGGAGATCTTCTCCTGTAACCTTTTACCAACATAAGAACCTGAATCTATATTTTTGATAGCTTTATGTGCTCCCATGAACATCAGGAATAAGATTGCAGAATGAAGGGCAAAGCCATGGGCCAGTCACACAGGCTTGATGGCAAGGTGCTAATAATGTAACACTGGGAGCTTGCTAACAAGTCGAACATTCTGTGAACTGCAGCTCATGCATGTCTCCTTTGGTCCGGCCTTGTTTTTGCATCATTGGGTCCTCACCACCCCATGTTCACTACTGCTGGCTCGCCCCTTTCATCAACTGCCTAACATTTCATTCATTCCTGAAAACTATTTCCAGCTACACATGGCCGATGTGAGGCGCAGCACCTGTCCAGCTTCATCCACAGGTGCTGGGTGGAATATTGGTCAAGCGGTCTCATTAGAGACAAGATTTCTTCGACAGTGAAAAATAAAATGCAATGCTTGCATTGATAAGGAAAGGCTGTGGGTAAAGCGTAAGGTGGTCACATGGGTTCATATTTAAACTAGAAGAGTATAGTGACCATCTTATCAGCGTGCTGCTTATCAGTGTCCAATAACAGAGCAGGTCGCTTATCCGGCTGTATTATTCAAGCAAGGGCAACATCTGCCTAGAATGTCTACATAACAAGAACATTTTATTATAGAGATTATGATTTAGGTTCCCAGCAATATGTACTCCGGTGTCTGTGGCCAGCCCATTACTAGCTATGACATGATCAGAGGCAGCTTTGTGTGCACACCCCCAACTATTACACTTATGGGAACCCCAATAAACATATCCACTTCTGGATGAGGTGATACAGCAATGTTGTCCATAGATCTGATTTGTAGTCAGCACAGTGAGAAGGTAAGGTGTTCATTGTTGCATAGATACACTGAATATACAATACTGGCTAGCAACCTAATGTGATCTCACATAAACCCAATGCATCCAGCAGCCATGGGTGCATCCTCGGCCACATTGTTGTGGTATTGGAAGAGACTACACAAAGTTGATGTCACAGCTAGGCATGACAACAATGTCTGCACTGCAGCCTAGCTCAATGTAAACACACAGCTCCTGGCATGTGACGTCATGAGCCTGCAGCGTGTAGTGCAGCACCGATCACCATGGTGCAGGCAGAGCCCCATCCATCCCCAATTCAGACAGTTATGTGCACATCACCAGGCATCCCGCCAGTCACACCCAGCTCCTCCCTGACATCTCACCTCTTTTCAGCTCGCTCACCGCCCTTTTTACCAACCCGGCTCCCCGGCCGATCTCTCCGCACAGCACCAGCCCGTAGCAGCCCTGATGACCGGGACCCGCCCGAGTCACCGCCATCTTGCATGTGACATCAACACGCAGACCAACACGGAAAATAAGTCAGCGGGGTCCAGGAACCGGAACACACCCACAGATGTACAGGATACGCCCACATTTGTCTAAACCACGCCCACTACGCTGGAGGCCGTAGGCCTTGAGGTGTCTAGTCTGCTGACTGGTCTGGGCGGGAATATGGGAGGAATATGGGAATATGTGTGTGAGAAAATGCCATGGCTTATCACGTCCTTGTACCAGCAGACATCTACCTACTGCACTCTCAACTGTAGAATAATAAATGTGTTTAAATGAGAAAGGTCGTATACAGTTTAATAATATGAATTCCGATATGTGGTGATAAAACAGAGTATAGTACGTGTGAAAACCTTGTAAACACAAAGTACATCAAGTCCACTTCATACACAAATAAAATAAAATACGCTTGGGTGCTTAAAAACCCAATTCCAGTCTTGTTTTGTTTTGGATAGGCTGAATGTGTCAGTTCTGTCATTAAAGTCTGTGACCCTGTTGTAGAAATTCCACCTTCCTTCCTGTTTCGCTTACAGACTATGACAGGAAGACAAGAAATATAGAAGTGGTGGTCAGCGGCAAAGAAAGTCACAAACCTGACCTGTCGCAGGTTTAAAACTTTCCCATTTTAGTGCAAACCAATTTTGTTGCAGTCTGCTTGCACTGGAAAGATTTTCTACCATTGCCCATTGGGGTTGTCACATAGCTGGTGATTTACTAACCTGTCCTTGTCAAATGTTATTCGTAGGAAAAAGACCATAAGGAAGTGTTTTTTCCCAGTATAGGTAGTAACCCCTCTTCCTATCCATGGGTTCTATGTCTTTGGCACTCTGTCCAACACTCCAGAAACAGGTGACATACGATGTTAAAGTGTAATTGAACGTCAAAATAAATTGCAAGCAGGCAGCTGTTTATTGCAGAAGCGCAATGCTATGTTATAAATGATAAATACCTGTCTGTATGTGCAGCTTTGTGTATATTCATGGCACACTGCCATGTCAGAATGAATGCACATGCACAGGAGTAAGGCCATTTTGGTGCAGCTAATCAAGATGGCCGATGATCCTAACGCTGGAAAAAGAGCAGGTGAGGATGTGGGTGCCACCAGAGTTATGTGTCCTCTACAATGCATATGTGATTTTGTAGCTTGACCACAGATCTTCAGCATAAATACCCTGCCTATAACAAACTTCCCTGCTAAAAAAAACTGCTTACATTTTCCAACATTAACTAATGTCTAATAGACGACTGGCAGCTAAATAATTACATTTGGGTTTATGGCTCTGAAATTCATTAGAATAAAGAATACTTTGCTAGTTAGGGCCATATCTATCATAGGACTGTCCTGGATTCACAGCCAACAGGGTTCCCCTAAACCTAACTGTCCACCATCTTCCTCAGTGGTGGCACCGGTAGAGACAAATAAAGAATGTAGATACTTCCCCGTGCCCCTGAATGGCATGCCATCAAGGAGGAATATCTGAGTTAGGTTTCCTCTGAAACTGACAGGCAGCTGTTTATTTGCAGTTTGAGATTGAAGACAAGGTCACTTTCACAGAAAGAATATTCAAAAGAAAATACTGCTGTAGAGGGCATTTTATGTGAACAGGTTTAAAGCAATAGCAAGAGAATTGCCAACCTTACAAAATTCAACCCAACCTGGGCAAATGCTCAGAACCCCCAATTCTGTCATCTGAACTAGAAGTTGAATGAGGGGAAAACTAGGCTTAGCAGCCCAGACTAGAAAATAAGGAGGTTCTGAAAAAATATGAACATAACACCATTGAGGAAAGCAACCAACTGCTTGCTACAAGTGAGATTAGTACTTTGATGTGTTCATGGTGCACATTTGAGATAAAAGTGACAATTATAGGTGCCTGTGTGGCTATAAAAGTATATATAGTTTGTAGATGTACAGGAATGACATGGGGTACTGGTGAAGGCAGTGCAATGATCTTATCAGAAGCTGCATGGTTTACAAGGAGGATGAGCTTCAATGGGGCATATTATTACTTGTTGGTGTGTGTATTTGACCTAGGGGGGTCCAGATATTAGAAATATGATGTAATTAGTAATCAATGGGCTCTACAAGGCCACTCAGGCAGGGCCAGCAAAATGTGAAAAGTATGACCCTAACCACAATCTATTCACATGAACATTTCCCCTTCACTGCTAGCTCTACTCTTGTCCAGTAAAGAAAAGTGTGTCCAGAATTTGTTGGCCTCATGTCCATAAAAAAATAGTTTGGCAATCCCAATCACCAGACTAGGAACAAGTCACAACTAAAATCTCAAGACACATCTTAGCATAAGAAAACTAATAAAATAGTGTATTTCTGCAGAGCTCTTTCTACAATGCGAGTCCAGGAAAGAACAGAAATTTTTTTGCAGTAGTTATGTATCTGCAGCTTCTAACAGTGTATTCCTTAAAGCTTCCTTTGTGTGTGCATTACCCATGTAGAGGGTGCAAAACCTTCCTGTACTTGTAAGTGATTCATTGCAGAGAATATGTGGAACTGAAGAGAGAAACAGAACATCAATCAAAGAACCGAAATGACCCTGAAATGTTGCACTTGCTTTTATTTTAAAAATGTGTAAGAGGAAAAACGGAACATTCTGCTTCTATGCCCATATTTACGTTTCATTAAAATTACACAATAGTGCAGAAAAAAATGCACAATACAGAGGTGTACAGTACACTGAAGAGCAGTATAACAGGTGAGAACTTATTGTAGGGAAAAGAAAAGTTTTTGTTCAAGTCAAACTCCAGTTCTGTTAACCATGCATGACTGCTAGACAAGTCTGAAATGTAATGTTTTTTAATATACTTTTCCATTTTGATCTTCCTGATCTTACCTACAGCCATAGGCAAAAGTAGACAAGATTTTCAAGAATTCTCATTCACTTGCCCCTTAAGTGGTTTACTGGTTTCCCCCAGAACCTCCTATGCAGGCACCCTCAAATTTAACTCTGCATGGCGTTAGTTAATTTTTAGGCACGCTTAGGTTTAATTTTTGTGCATTTCCTTTTGGATCAGAAATTATGTCTAAAAGTATGCTAGGGATGTAAAGGCCAAACCTTCAAATACTATTATCTGTGAGCAAGTGCACTGGAATAGCCAACTTCATAATCTAAAGGATAAAATCCTTTTTTTTTTCATCAAAACTGGATTTTTTTGTTCTTTTTATTATGTGAACTGAAAACATTTTGTTGCTAATTGGGTTTTCTTGAAATGTGTCATTTTCAGTGGAATACATAAAAAGATGAAGTAATAAGGGGAACACATAAAAGGTTAAGTTGTCTCGCCAGAATCATCCTCCCTTCCAGTTTCATATGTCACTTTGTCATATGTAGCTCTTCTTACAAACATTTGAGAATGTAGAAATTGCAAGTGGTCCCCCTTGGGCAATTGCAAAGCTTTCCGATTCGAGCACCTTTTCTTACTGCACATTGTTCACCAGCATCACACTAAGGGTAAAAAGAAGGATATTTACAACACAAAACTTCCGACAACATCCAGAAAAAGCACTGTTTGTCATATGTACAAAAACCTTGGTGTGGATGATGCTGTGTAGCACTTTTAAGGCTAACCTAAAAAGTTAGTTTTACATATACTGGTACTGAAAGGTAAGTGAACCTGTTGCTCTGTCCAGGGTTACTTGAATACTGTCAAAGGGTAATAACGCCCCCATTTTGACAATATTGGTGGGTAGCAATGGGTCCCATTTACTGAGTAAACAGGTCAAATGAAACTCTTTTCTTTTCTGTGTTCAGCACATATATGTAGTTTGGGGACAGAAAGTACCAATCTGAACATACTGTCCCCTGCTACGCTACCATTCTGTTGAGGATATGCCAGTGAGCAGTATAAGCAAAAAGAGATGTGCGCAGTGTGTACAGAATAAGAGTGTTAAAGGTATGATGGTGGGCTGTATGTGCAGAAGATAAGTGTGAGGGGAAAGAGAGGAGTGGAAATAGTGTGATTTCAGGTAGTATAGAATGTGAAGGCTATGATGTGAACTATGTTTGCAGAGGGTATAACAGTTGAACGTACAGACTATGAGAGGGGGTAGTATGTGCAAGACAGGAGTGCAGAGGGCGTGACAGTTTGAGCAAGAACAGAATGTGACTGATTATGACAACAGGAAGTATGTTGTCGAAAATGGTGCAAAGCTCAATAGAGTAAATTCACTGAAGTCTGGCACTTGGGATGAGATACATGATTTATGTGCATTTCTTTGTGTACTGAAAAGAAATACAGTGTCTGTACCAGTGGTGAAGCTGATTACAAGTTAGTAGAAATTTCTCTGAAATGGATAAAGTCCACAAAAAACTTTACAGGGGGTCTATCCAAAACTAAGCCTAGAGATGGGCTCCAAGTCAATGTTAAAAGCAGATGCAAGTGGTTTTATCAGTAACCATTTTACTGTCAGAAGGCTGAAAAGCGTTCCATTTAGTGTGCTGTAAGGGCAGCATTCCATTCACATCTGGATTGTATTGTAGGTAGGGGGCTTGTTGGGAAAAGCCATAGAAAACAATTGGCAGCCATTATCTAAATGTTTTTTAGGCCACAACAGCCTGTCCGCATGTGTTGGCTTAGTACAGAATTTAGATCAGCAGTTAGTACTGGGTAGTGGGGGCACTTAGTGGGGGATGTGGTGTTAAAAAAACTTCAAAGCATAAACTTCTACAGTATAAAGAAGTCAATTTATAAGATGAACCTTTACAAAGCCTTTCATGAATCCTGGTCTAAGACCCCCTATCTTATTATCTCTAGCTTCTGATCTTTGGATTTTACTATTCTCAATGATTTGGCTGTTTATTACATATCCCAAAGGATAAAGAAATTCGTTTCTCTGTATTTGGTAATACTTTGTGTACTACTATACGATTATATACCATACTTCCTACTGTCAATGTTCCTTTTATTAAAGTCTGCCCCAAGTGTGCTTTTTATGTGATGTTTTTAGACTAGTTCACTGACTGGTTCATTGAACATTAATATAACAAATTTATGTGTTTCAAAGAGTTAATATTAGTCCCTTTATACAATTTTTCCCCCATGTTTACTTTGTTCAATTTCTTTCAGCGGCTTTATGCTTGCAGTATTACTTGTTATGTTACTCTAGGTATGTTTTCTTTCTACATATTTGCAAATATATACAGAAAACCAAAGGGACTTTAAAGGCACAGAATATAAAAACAATCATTTTATTTAAACAAATCATTAAAATATAATTCAATACACAACAAACATGAAAGTATATGTGTATGAATGTTCATATACTGATTAACGGTCATAAATGCCATTGTCGCAGAATCCACTGTCACAGCATTTACAGCCAAAAGCTCAAAATGTTGATGGTAATCATCTTGACGAATATAAACTTCATAATCAGATTAAAAAGGATTTTTATTCTTAAAATATCAAAGTTCCACATTCTAGCACTTTACCTTTACTCAACAAATTTCATTTTCATTATACCACTTCAAAAAACATTGGGGAATACAGTAGATATAAATCCATTTTTTTTATATGAATATATTGCATATTAGCGGTAAATTTATTGGTTAAGTATGTGCTGTCTTTTCTGCAATCTTACAATTTCAGTAACAAATTGAGTACATGATGAAATTGATGAGTGCTAGATAAGCGGACTTCTTATTTATATTTATATTTAAATATGCCTTTTGTAATACATTGTTTTTGTTTGGTAACATCAGAATTTTTCTGAACCTTAGGCTGCTTCTTAAAATTTCTGATGATGTTTTCTAATGAAAATGAAATACGTTGAGTAGAGGCAAAGATTGAGGAACTTTGATATTTGAAGAATAAAAATTCTCTTTAATCTGATAATAAGGTTAATATTGGTCAAGATGATCACCATCAACATTTTGAGTTTTTGGCTGTCAATGCTGTGACAGTGATATTCATGACTGTGGATCAGTATATGAACATTTGTACACATATACTTTTATGATTGTTGTCTATTGTATTTTAATGATTTGTGAAAAAAAAATATTGTTTTTTTACTGTATGACTTTAAAGTATCTTTGGTTTTCTAACTAAAGTCTTTAAAATAGGTTTTAATACTAATAAAAAAATATAATCAACAACAGTATTTGTTTTTTTTTTACATTTTTCTTAAGCTTAGCAGCACCTAGGCTTTTTCTTACCGAAGGCACCCATCCCAGCTTCTTGTCCAGAGGAAGGATCCTCTTACTTTTGAGTTTCTCCAGGACATCCTGTAAAGCTTCTATCTGTGTAAAATATACATAATTAGTGTTAAGTTCAATAAAGTTTAGTAAATGTATTAAATAGAGATATTTTAAACATTCATGGCATGCACAACTATTTAAAAAATAATCAAATCTATTACATTTTTTACAACTTTGGAATTTTCAAATGTATGCGGTGTACCCATACCCATTCAGACTTTTTTTGCAATTTTTTTTCTATGTTTCTATTATTACTTACAACTATGAAAGAACAACAAACCATAAATTTTCTAAAAAGCACAGAACCTTTAAATTGTAATGGTGATGCTATTGGTTTTGTACATCCCATAATTTTCAATAATCAAGCTAAAATAACGGTTCAAATATTGTGCGACATAAAAAACTCAAATTTAAATTCTAAGGTTTATTCTCAGTTCTCAGGTTGCTTTCCAAAAATATAAAATGTTTGCAGTGCAGTTGGTCATTTCAACCCTAAAATGTACACATCTAATTACTTAACTTGTATATTTTACTTTCTTATTTTTTTCCTGTTTTTTTTTAACATTTAATAATAGATATGTGTTTAAAAACAAACAAATCTTCATAGTACACATATGCAAATAATTGATGTTGGAAAGGATCTTTCACAATCCTTTCCAACCGCAAAAGCCTGCACAATGTATGAATGAGCGCTGTACATACAGCACTATTCTGCTTTATGATGAAGGGAGGGGGAAAACGAAGAAGCACCCCACTGTGCTCTCTCCCCTTCACTTTCATTATGATCGTTTGTCCCGTGGTGATTATCGAACGAGAATCATCAGACGTGTGTACATAGCCTTAGCCATAAAGTGAGTATAGTGGTGAGTTACCAGTCACCGTTGTTTGAATGGGTGTAAAAAAAATAAACTGATTTATTTATATTGGCATCGATAAACTGTGTCATAAAAGGGAAAGGGTGGGTAGATGTGCCAGGAAAAGAGCACATATAGGGTGCCTGGAAGAAGAGGAGCTTGACATAAAGAAGCACTTTAATGGTGGAAAAGAGGGGTTAGGAGAGAATCAGCTTGAGCAGGGAAAGGCCGGAGGGAAGCTTGAGCACTGATTAAGAGGACAGAGGAGCAGCTGAAGGTCAGTTTATTGATGGGGAAATGAAGCCAGATGAGCAGTTGTTCCAGCAATGGCAGGTCGTAGGCACCAAAAAGGCTCTGAGGTGAATCACAGTTGAGGGGAAACTGAAGTGAATGAATATGGTAGTATTTGGAAAGAAATAAGAATCAATGGTGTAAGGTAAAGTAACCTTCCACTGCTGACCTCCTTCTGAAAATGATGCTTGCCTGCCTATATTTTTTTATATCTCTGGCATAAAGTGTGGGCAAGGATTAGAACTCTCGTTAGGTTTTATGACTGTCATTGTTGGAGAAATTCCTTCACTTCCTGTCTTGTAAAAAAGTTGTTACTTAAAGGGCTGTCACATGAATTGGAAGAGGGATTAAATATCTTTTAAAGAGCCCTGAATAGCAGTAAAAACTGACAGGGGATTATGTAAAACTAAAAAGTCTTGGATATAGATACAATGTAAATCCTTTCACTATCCTGGAACATCACAGAAAGGAAAAATTCCTATTTGAGTGCTTGTTCCTTGTCAGTATCATAAAGTTTTGAAAACACAACCAGCTTGACAACCAAGCAGTCAGCATTATTAGAATAATATAAGCAATAGTAGCCCTATGTTTGTTTTACAAGTTTCCAATATTTGGATTGCAACTATCTTCCTCTCAGTATACTTTATTTCAACTAACAGATACATTTAGCAAACATCATTATTATGCATTTACATGTCCTTAGTGCATTACCCATTGCTTTACAAGTTACAGATATTATGCAAATGCTGTTATTATTATAAATCAAAATTGTCATGCTCATATGTGAATATAAGAACAGGGTTTAGAAAGATAATTTACCTAAATATATACAAGTATAACCTTTGAAATTACATCCTTTACTTATTATGCTCCTATTGATTTCAGTCTGATATAAAAATGGCATTTTCAAAACAATAAAAAAGGTTCATAAGGTTACTTACTGTATTTGAAAATGCTTACCTTGAAATTTAAACAAATATATATTTAAAAAAAGGGTTTCCTAGTAATGGATGTGGTGGGGAGGTGCAATGTTTTGCTTTCCTCTTTCCTTAACCACCTGGGCGTTACACTGAGGTCCAGATTTCTGTACCAAAAGTGTTACAGGTTTTCATGAAATTTTTTTTTTAAATTGTAGACCTGTAACTTACAGAAATATGTCCGAATAGGGGTCTAGTACGCTGGAGAGGGAGACCGATGGACGACGATCGACGGAGGACGACGCTGGAACACGAACCCGACGCTGGATGAGCACAGGGGGACCGAGATTTTCCCTACATTTTAATATATGGAAAATCTCGGGCTTAACGAAAAGAGCAACTTTTTTTAGCCTGTACGAAGGTCGGGCTTAACGGTCGGGAGGTTAAGCCTGGAAATGTGCACATCATCACCCAGGATTTCTCGACAATGTTTATCTGTGGCTGGTAGGTTTTCTACTTGCTGCTTGTCAGTGTGTGCAGTACAACACAAAAAATTTCTTTGGGACCTGATCTATTCCCCAACTCTATAGCCTTCCTGTGCTAGGAGTCCATTGCCTGTAACTGCGAACATCGTTACAAGTTAGAGAAAATCAGCAACCAAGTCTGCCCTGAGCGTAGTGTAATTTTTTTGGGATGACCCAGATTGCCCTGTCAGTTCACACTTCCTCCCCACTCCTACAATGCAATCTCTGACCTGGCTGCTCACATCACAACTCTCAAACCAGATGGAAGGAATGAACCAGGGGTTATAGCTGACAGATCCTCATGGGCATCATTTACCACTGAAACTGCAATCACACCCCATTATTACCACTTGCACCCCTCTTCTCAACACCATGCCACCCAAACCACACCAACCCCCTCACTCATCACTTCTCCTGATCTTCACCCACCCATTTCCACTAACTCTCCCATTTGCCCTTTACACTACTGTACCAATGTGTACTTCCCAGGCCTTTAATTTAATTTGGTTGTCCTGCCAGAAACATTTAATTTGGTTGTCCTGCCAGAAACATTAAATTTGGTTATCCTGCCAGAAACATACAGAACAAAAATAGTGTTCTATGTTATTGTCAGTCCAGGTACAGAAAGTGTGTTAGGATTACTAAACACCTTCAAAATATTAAATATACTAAATATTAAACCCTTATTATTATTAATCAATAATTAAACAGGTAAAACAGAAATATCCTTACCAGTTCTTTTTCTTCTTGGCTGTTGTTATCAGAGGTCTCTGCAGACCTTATCCCAACGGTCTCATCGCCATATACAAGGATTATTAAAAGATAAACAGAGACAAAGACAAGAGGTAACCGGCAGCTTGCCATGGTGCTGATGTAGAGAACTCTTCGTTACTGAACTATCTGTAGTCCTCATATGCACTTTTATACCTAACCTTAATAAAAACAGTTCTACAGACGTCAGTCCTATTCCTTTACCAAGGGATGTGTTCATACTTACTGTTTGCAGACATATCACCCCTTTTCCTGACACTCACGTTTTCCTATTAACCCATTGACTTTTACAGTGAACATCTGAAATCTATATTACAATAATTTAATAGAGATCATTGCAGCCATGCTCTTGGGAATCACATTAGATTAAGAGGTGGGAGGTTTTGTAAGCACTGTAGAATTAGAATTTATTACTTGTTGCTAGAGAAGCTTAACCCTGTAGAAAAGATAAATGGCTCACTTCCTGCGAAGAGAAACAAATAAACTAAAATTACATGCGTTAACAAAAATAACTAGTACCTTTATAAGGGATATTGCTAAACCGTAGTAAGGAATTCTTTAACAAAACTTTTAAGGTTTGAAGTATTAGGAATTATTAAAATAATTTTTATTTATTCACCTCCAACTGTACTAGAAAGATTGGAGAGGGAGTTACTGCAAAGGGTATAGATCCCAATCGTCCCTCTTAAACTTTGGTTCCAAGGCAATCAGTTGTGGTGAACGTGGGGTGCAGAGGTGGGCAATAGACATGAGATGCAGAGGTAGACAGGGGGTGAAGAGGTGAGAACTGGACTGTACAAGGAATGCAGAAGTAAGTGGTGGACAAAAGGTGCAGAAGTATGCATTGCAAGGAGAAGTTAATAGGTGAGGAGTACTGGTTGTCCTAATTATTGACTATTTTTTAATAGACTTTAGGATCAAGACAAAGTGTTAAATCTCAGTGTATCCTGTATGCAGAAAAGCAAATGTAATTTAAATAATGTAAATAATTGTGCCGTGCTGTAGGTACAAGCACCTGTGCACCTGTGTTGTGTATACACTACTCAGTTTCTAGTAACAATACCTATTTAAAACTTCCCTACTGTCATCATACTGTGGCTACACCCAATGTTCTCCAAACCACAACCTTGTTCTCTTTGGCTTGGTCAGGGGTGCCTCAGGTTATTTACACTCAGGAATCTATTTTTTGCTTTGAATTATAAATACTGTTATAATGCTAATATGTTAACTTTTCACTTTACTGTGTGTGTTTTTATTTATTATTCAGCCATTATTGATTTTCTTTGTACAGCTTTGCTGACATATAAAATCTGGGACAGTCGAGAGTATGCATTACATTGCATTGCATGCATTACAGCCCATATAAATGAATTCACAAAAACATGTTAAAATTTTAGTGAACCTTCATTTGTTAGGAGTGAAACACAACACAATCTACATTGTGCACTGTTTTGTGATGCACTGCAGCTCAGGAGCATTGTTGAGGTATGTAGCAATGCCATTCAAAATAAATAGTACCAATGATTGAAGCATTAATATAAATGTAGCCATTTGGAACTCTGTGTTCTGCCTGTAAACAAAAGGTACATGCTTTCCCCAGGCAATCTTCATTCAAGAAACCTCATACTTAAAGCGTACCTAAACGCAACATTTTTACTTTACATAAAAGGGTAGACAACCCTCCTATGTAAGGTAAAAATGTTGGTGTGCAGAGTGTAAAAATGGTGCAGCACCGCCCCTTTAAGTCTTGATCACCACGCCATTCAAGACTTAATGGGAGCATAGAGCCTCCCGGGATACCTACATCATGCATCCCTAGAGGCTCAGGATTCTCCTTCTGCACATGCCGTTCTCAGACAAGGTGCAACTTTTTAACTAGGGGAAAGAGATGCCGATTGTACGCATGTGCAGTGAGATCGTCTCTCTTTTTTTTCCCCTTCATAGCAGCTACATCACCTGATCTCGCACCTGCACAGTGCAAGATCAGGTGACGAAAAAAGAAGACCCAAGATGAAGACGGAAGTGATTATCGAAGATGGCGGTGCCCGGTGCTTCCTCTGGGCCAGGACAAAGAGAAGTTCCAGAACGACACAGGACCAGTTCGTGGGAAGGACCAGTGCCATTGAGGGCCCCCTTGTGCATGGCATTGATGTTTTTACAATAAAGTGACCATATTTGGACAATAAGTGGTACAACATACAGAAAGTGATGTTTCTCCTGATAAAGGAGTGTATGCAAATTGCATAGAGGGACAATCATGCATTAAGAATTTATGATTGTACCACAATGGCCACTGTTGTAATTGTATATTTGTATGGATTGTTTTATATGTTGTAATTAAAAGAACATTGTTTTTATCTATTGTACCAAGAATGTCCAACATTGTTTTTTCTCTGTTCACAAATATTTAAAGAATTAAGGTGCAGTACAAAAGATAAGGTCCTAGGTTTCCCATTCAGTCTTTACTGCCACATTGGTAAAGGGAGAAAAGAAGAGGTCCTCCCCATCAAACTACATTTAAAAAAAAAAAAAAATTATAGAAAAGGTCATTTTTTTTTTATATAAAAGGGTTATCGACTGTTTTATAAAATGTTAAAAATGTCATGATTGGTCCAGTTTCACATGTAGGTGTTACATAGGGTAGTTTTCAATAGTCAGGGTGCTGTAATATTTGGAGAAAGCGGGGATCCTGCCAGCATCTCCCACCAGCCATGATTGTTCCCCATTGTGCAAAGAAGCACTGAAACAAAGCAATGATGTCACCGGGATTAAAATAAATTATGTAATGAAAGCTGAGAGGCCTTTTTTACTGGTATTTTGAAGCATGTTAAGGGGAGTGTGTAAAAAAGAACCAGGAAAATGTTAGCAAATAAATTTCAGCTTTAAAAGTTGTCTACCAAATTATATCTCCTAAACAATCTGCCTTTTTGTTACCCGTCTAAAACACTTACCATTATGTACCAGTTTCCATGGAAATGTTCAGTAGTGCAATAAATGTATAGAGGACGTTGTAAGGACACATACAAAAACAAATTCTGATCAACTGCATTTTTTTCCCTTCAAGATTGGCTTCATTAATAGGGATTTCTTTAATTTTGGGATAAAGTGGACAAGAATTAAGACATCCAAAAAGCAGACTGCACTGCAAAATAAACAACCTAACAAAAATAATGAAAACAGTCGTGGAATGTAAGATATAAAAAAATAAAATATATAGCATTTACTACCTCCCCTCAGGGAATGGAAACCCCAACAATGAACTTCACTCATTTTGTTATCTCATTTTTGACTTCAGGAAATACCTGTTGATTGTCATAAATCTTTATTTATTTTCTGTCCTTACTTCCTGTACTGACTGGTATCAGCTATTTCTGAGGACTACAGAATCAGTCCCCTATGATATTAACAAATAAGACAGACGAGAATCTGTCTTGTCTTGTAATTCTATCTTGTCTGTTTTGTCCTGAATCCAGATATAGAAACGTTGCTAAAGATCAATACAGATGTCTGATGAACAAATGATCGCTTTATACTAAGAACTGTCCTGTTTTTTAGAGTTTGGAGGTCAAGGATGAGCCCTTCTTTGTGCTTTTCTCTATAGGAGTGAACATCAATCATTCTTGATCAGTTGTTTCTCAATCTGCCGTCACAGATTGACAAATGATGCCGATGCAGCCAGATTTATGCGTGAGACAAACACGACCATTTGTGTCAAGCAAGAATCATTTGATCCACTCATGTGTACATAGTTTTAACGTCATTCTAGGACTAGAAGTAAGACAGACAGATTGTCTTGGTCATAATTTAGAAAAACAGGTTTAAAAAAACAAAAATTAACGGAGCCATTGCATCTAAGAATTTTAGGTTTAGACATCCTTTAATCTTTAAAGCAATTTAGGAAGAACATCTCCCTAAAGAGCTACAATTGAAGATTTCCTCCTTAAAACTGATAATTTTATTAAGTATTATAAGGCTGTAAAAATTTTGGCATTTTGATTTTCCGTTATGAACCACAACACTTGTAAAGCGAGTAATGCTGTAAATGAGTATTGTTGTATCACATTGCCAATACTACCTGCTAGGGAGAATTTAGGAAAGTAGGCTTAGGACTTATTTTATTAGGACTTTTTGTTGTGTAAAACGTAATGTAAAACCATTGTCATTGGCACAGTGAGTGAAGGTAAATCCCTCTATCATGTAACTAAACTCTGGAAGCTGTACCCAAAAGGTAGGCAGAGTGCAAAAGTATAGTCCCTGGTAATGCCAATGGTCCCCCTGCATATGCAATGTAATGCAGAAAACTGCCTAGGCAACAGTTTGTACCAGAAGCACTGTTAATTTCAGGAAAAATTCAAGAGAATTCTCCATTATACAGAGTACAAGGTAGGCAATAATACCTTTTTTAATGTCCCCTGTAACATAAGTCCTTCCTGTCTGGAGTTCAATTTTGATGCCTTCTCTAGCAAGCCTTCATTGTTCTTTCCAAGGATTGTTTACCCTGATATGAGATTTGGAAAGCCTATCTATACTTTTGGCCTTCTCATTAGCCTTGGCTATGTTTTCTCATTCACCAATCTGCATTTGTTAACTTTTGGGCACATAGCCATAACTGATATAACAATAACATCTGCCAACCTAATTTTGCAGTGTAATGACATTCATGTAAGAAAGATGCTTGATTTCTTACTAATAAATAACATGTTTAGGGAGATATATTTGAAGTAAATGCTGAGAGGGTGAATGTTTACACAGAGTGGCCTTGCCAGGGAAGAATAAAACAGGGTCAGGGATGGTGCGTCAGTGCCCTAGCATTCTCCTCCTACCTATTATTTCTCATCTTGACACACTGCCTTCTAGATATTGTGAAAATGACACTCATAAAAGAAAATAGAATCATTAACCAGAAAAAAAGTGGTCCTGAACTTGCTGGATGTAGAGCTACATAAACAAACATATAAAAGTAACCGATTTTTTTACAATGACATTGTGTCGGAACAGAATGCCAAGTGTTGGTCCAAAGGAAACCTATACTAACAATGTAGGCTACTGTTGCATTTTGAATACATTACTTCTATAAATGTTGTGTTGGTCCAGTAGCTTCAGAACTTTTTGATAAGCATTGTGATGTCATACATTTTATCCTGATAATACCGTTAGGTTTTGTCACTGCCTCCACATTATAACTAAATAGAGAATGAGAAGCAGCCGACTTGATGAGTTTACCTCCTTGTTACTCTTCTCTCTCCTAGGGCCTGATTTATTAAAACTCTCCAAGGCTGGAGAGGATACACTTTTATCAGTGAAGCTGGGTAATCCAACAAACCTGAAATGGATCTGGTCCAGGATTGAAAACATTTGCTAACAAATAGCAAGTGACTTGTAAGAAATCCATTCCAGGTTGGCTGGATAACCCAGCATAATCCAGCATCCTCTCCAGACTTGGAGAGCTTTATTAAATCAGACCATGTCAGCATATTTCTTGTCAGCACATAAGCAGTGCAGCACAACTGATTGGCTACACATATTGCCCCTGTGTATTGTACATTGCATTAGAAGAGGCTGATACCACTTACAGTAGTTTATAAATAATAATACACTTAATGCTTTACATTAATACATACCTGCAGTAATTTTATATCAGCCTGGAATTCAGTTTTAACGTCTTAAACAACTGTGGACTATGGTAGCCAATATCAGAATGCATAACACATTTTGGCTAAGAGATACACGACAATTAACATAGTTAAAGGAAAGTACTGATCATAAACATTGTCGTGCATGTTTAAACAAAAGATTTTACCTTCTTTTAGTTGAAAAGAAGTGTAAAATATACCGACAATTCAATAATGTATATATTATATACTGCTCTGCATGTAAAAAAAAAAAGCATACACATGCCTATACGTATAAGATACATGCATATGTGCATGTGTAGATTGCACTAACTAAAGTAGGTTGCATTCAGACTAAAGTGATGATAGTACTATAAAAAATATTATTAATAACAGTATTAACCACCTGGGCGGTTAGCCCGGGCCTGGTTCGGGGTAAGAAAACTTGCTACTAACGGTTACCCCGAACCAGGCGTGGGGTAGCTAAAAATAGAAACACGCGTTACAATGCAATCCGATTGTCATACAACATTGTATGACAATCAGATTACAACTGAAAAAAAATACTTACCTTGTCCCGGCAGCTCCTCCGGAGATGTCTTCTGTCTTCAGTCTTCATCCGGCGTGTGCAGTGACGATCTCCGGGGCTCGCAAGTCGGTGCGGGCGGGAAATTCAAATCACTTTTTTTTTAAGATTTTTTTTTTTTTTTTTATGTTTTTTAAAAAAAATGTAAGAATTTAAGAAAATTTAATTTAAAAAAGTTTATTATTAAATTTATTAAATTTTGGACATATTTCGGTGAGTCATGCCTAAGAGTTATAGCCTACAATCTACAATAAATTTCCATGCAAAAAATGGAACACTTTTTGCATGGAAGTACGGAACGACTTAGAACACCCGGCGTTCGCGTATGCGTCCCTCAGCGATTCCTGATGTCAGTGCATGCACCCGTCAACGGGGGTCGTAGCGGGAAATTCAAAAATTTTGTATTGGATTCAATACAAAGTCCTGTATCCAATCCAATACAAAATAATACAAATATTTTTATGTGGTTTTGTCTATAGGTATGTGACGTTGGACTCCGTTTTAAAATTTACCACATTAGGGAGGTGTTTTATAAAAATATATTACTATACAGCATACCGAATTATTGCATTTTCAGTATTTTTTTTTTATTTATGCCTTTTTGTTTCAGCTGTTTTTTGTGTTTTTTATTTAATTTTATTATTAAAGTTAATTTTTTTTTTACATGATTGTGTCAAACTTCGTTATATTCAGGATATCTACTAGACCCTTGTTCGGACATATTTCTGTAAGTTACAGGTCTACAATTTAAAAAAATTAATGAAAAACAGTGTACCGCTTTCGGTACAGAAATCCAGACATCAGTGAAACACCCAGGTGGTTAAAATACCACATTAGATAGAACAAATATGTGGTAGGCCTCAGATGTAGCTGGATGTATTTGTACATAGTATATATTGGCAGGTTTTACACTTTTGCCCACAGGGAAATGTGCCAATCCTTTTTAGAAGGAAAAGGGAACGCCTGATAGGGAGGTTACTCAAGCTTGCCAGCTGTCAGCATATAGGAAGTGTTGGTTTTGCTAACATTACTTTAAACCTGCTGTCTTTATGAACAAAAGGCTGTAGCACCCTGAATTTACTGGAATACAGCAGGTTATTATTGACCACTCTACCATGCTAAACCTAAACTAAGTCATTATCTGGCATAGCATATGTTTGTAGTTTTCACATAATTTAGCCATATTGCAAAACTTTTATTTTCCTTATTTTTTATCCTTTTTCTGCCATCACTAATATAGGTTTTCAGATAGTTCAAGGCAAGCAACATACTTGTAGTAGCCCTTTAAACTGCTGGTTTCATTGCTTGGAAAAGAATTGTGTTCATGTGAAAGTGTGCAAACATTAGTATTATTTTTTACCCAACGTAGCTTAAAAAAAAACAAATGCCTCTTTTCTTCAAAGACCAAACCTCTGTATCCAAATAATCCACTGCCAGAATTCTTACTGCTTTGGCTAATCAGCCTGAGAATTACCATTAATTAACCCTTCTTGTGAGTAATTAGATGACGCAGTCTGTGAGATTGTATGGTTTCCTATCTACATTTGCATTATTACTGACCTATTAAATCATGTGTTAACATTCCATTAAAAAACTTTACACAACATGTTCACCATTGATTTTATTTTTACCCTGTTATTAATATATTTTTTATTTTGTTGCAAAGTTGTTTTAATACTCAGATAAAGTTATCATTTTTTATCAGTAAAAGAGAAAGGAAAAATATATTAGATGTGTACATGATAAATGTATTTTTGGCAATAAACTAGAAACATTTTAATATTATACCATTTAATATCTCTGTATGTGGGTCTCTCAACATGTGGGAGCAGTTGTCATGAAATAGGGAGAGGGCAGTGGAGGAGGCTGTCCAAGGGGAAAAGAGGAACATAGCGAAGTGTCCTGCCTTCTCCATGGGAGAGATAATCCTTTCATCCTGGAGAAAAAACATAACAATTCATTTTGTGAGATCATCATCTCAAAAACGTTTATTTTTTCTTTATAAAAGCATTTTTTTTTTTACATTTAATTCCCATAAAATCTTTTGAATGCAAGCAAATATATGCATATTTATACTTTACAGTACATCTAAACCCAAACATTTACATATGATGTTGCACATTATTGTACTGTCAAAAAGCTTGAGGCTACATCCACACTGCTCCTTGTGCATTGCAGCATGCATGATAACATCTGTAGGTGTGAAAGGACCCATAATTTCCCTTTAACACCTAACTGCAGTCCATAGATTTGAAATAGACAGATGGAAAAAGAGTAAGATTTAATTTAAATTGCATCAAACTGTATGAGTGTGATTAGACCATAAAAAGGCATGTGCACTTTTTAAACATAAAATTCTTATTCCCCCTCACTAACCCTATTCTAACCTAACTCATTCAACCTCTCCACAGATTCCTACCTACCAGATCCAAAAAGCTATATTCCTGCTATAATTTTTAACATCTACTCCTGCAAGGTAGGTGTGCATTAGCATCACAACCCCATGGACATCTATGAGGGCTCTGTCCCACTGCCAGAGATGACATTCATAGTGGTCCAAAAGGCTTAATTTGCACAGACACCACTAAATTGTGGCAGCTTTTGTAAACGAACCGTGGCCCTTCAAATCTGGTAAAAAGGAATCCATGTAGGAGAGGGTGTGGATTAAGCTAGAACAGGGAAAGCTGCAGAGATTGTGTTCATTAAGCTTATAAGTGCATGTCCCATTTGTTTAATGTTTGATTAAATATACAATGTGTTTTCACCCATTTCTGCAGATGGACACCAAAACAGTGCACTGCAACTAGTCACCGCAATACAAGTGTGATATGAAAATAATGTATAATGTTACAAGCACCACCAACAGTGAAAATGTTACCATCCTAAGACCTGCAGCCACAAAAGCATAGCCTCCATTGTTGTTTTAGATTTTCTAGTGTAGAACATGCCAATCTGCCCTTCCATCAATGTGACGGCTTACCTTTTTAATGCTATTTTCTCCTAGGCCCTTTTTTAAGGTTGGGTCTCAAGGCTTCAGCCCGTCCTTGTTTTAGGCCCTGGAATACAAATGTAGGCAAGTACTGCACATTCACATTACAAGGATTTTAGTTTTTTGTGGTCGCTTCATTAGCTTTTCTTCTTATAAAGTGCATAGATTTCACAGTATTTGTTAAGTAAAACATCTAATGTTTCCAAAATATGCCTGAAATATGTTACCAATAAGTAATTCTGCCCTTGAAGAGAAGAAAGTGCAATTAGCTAAATAATGATTATTTCATGATTACGTTTAAGAAGAAGCAACTAGACTTGTAAATCTGCAGTATCATAACATCAGCAACTGTGATAATTCTCATCATAGACATGCCAAAAATATACCATACAATGGGTATCCTAATCCATGGCTTGCTATTTAAGTTGATTTAAATATATGCAATGTATAATGTATATTAAATATATACAATGTATAATGTAACTGCAGTGTATAAAATATGCAACAACATACATTTCCTTAATTATTATTATTATTATTATTATTATTATTAATATTAATAATAGGATTTATATAGCGCCAACATGTTATGCAGCACTGTACAATAAATAGGGGTTGCAAATGACAGACAGATACAGACAGTGACACGGGAGGAGGAGAGGACCCTGTCTTGAAGAAATTACAATCTAGGAGGTGGGTGAAGTATCACACAATAGGAGGGGAGAAAATATGAGAGCAACTAATCAAGGCCAACTAGTCCAGAGGGCCCACAAGCCCCTGGGTTGCTTTTAGCCCTGGGTAAACTTCTCTTTGCATCAATGTGTTAGAGGTGTTCTTACATCTGCTTACTGAAGCATCCAACAAATGCTTCACCCACCACCCGATCTTGCTCCTGCATTGTGCGAGATAGGGTGATGTAGGCAGAAAAAGAAAGAAAGGGAAGAAGATGGCGGCACCCAGGATTCCAGGACGGTGCAGAACAAACTCCGCAGGAGTAAAGCTAAGTAGTGCTTTTTTATCTTTTCTGACAGTTCCGCTTTCAAGCAGGTGGTTATTGCAGAAAAAGGACCGGTCATGTCCTTTCTAAAAAAAACTGCTCTTACTTGCCCATTTTCTGCCCAGCTGTCAGATTTTGCTGGGCTGCATCTGAAATCTGGCAATCCCATCTTCCCTTGAAGATCATCATCGGGAAGTAAAGAAGAAGAAAGATGGTGGCGTGATGGAGCAGGAAAAGGTGAGTAGTTGCAGGGTTTAGTTCTGCTGTAAGATAAGCAAGTGGTGTCCCTTAAACTGACCTGGGATTTCAAACTAACCTTTGCTCAAGGAACCCTAGGGTTCCACAGAACCCTGGTTGAGAAACACTGGACTTGATTCTTACCAGATTCTCTATTTATCAAACATGTCTAGGCAAACAAATAATATGTTATTTACCAATTATTCTGATTCTGTCTAGTAAAACAGCTGTTTTTTCATACAAAAACAGACATTTTGGCAAATAAATATTAAACATTGGTTTGAACCGCAGTATTTCCTAGAAATAATTTTGCCCATGACTGGCCAGCAGAGGTCCCTGCTGACTGTAACTGAGCACAAACCCTCAGGGAAGCCATAAGATTTCCATATATAGTATGTGGGCTAAAATGCAAAAAGCAGAGAAATTGCAGAATTCTTGTATACTAAAACAGTAAGATTTCTTATAGCAAAGCTAATATATTTTCCCCTTTAGAGAACACAGGGAACCATATTCAAATAAACTTTAACACAATGAAAATGAGCAAACAAGTAAATAATATTATTACATTGAATAAGCACTTGAGTTATTTTTCCTTACAAAGAACTTGTTTTAAGATAATTGTAAGTGTAGTACACATACACAGAAGGAGAATTCTAAAGGATAGTGGGTAAGCCACATTAGTACAGGTGCCCCACAACATTGTTTAGTGATCAGTTATTGAGGATTATTAAAATATTGTAGACCTTGCAGTGGGAAGCCTCCTGCTCATCCAACCCCTCAATAAAACAGAAAAGTGTTCAGCTTCTGACAAGGAATCTTTCTGTACAATGATCGTTTCTAAACTCTCATCACAATCACCAACAATTATTTTCGATGATTTTATTGAGCATCTCTGCAAGGATTTCAAAAAATAAATTATTCTAAGCTGAAATTGTGATTACAGGAAGCTTTATCTCTTCCTTAACAACTCAGGGACTCCAGCAGTATAACTCCTCTGCAGTAGTAATGACCTATACAGACCCTGTGGCAGGGTCTCACTGTTCCTGATTCTGTATTCAATTTTATTCCAATGTAAGTAAGGATGAAAGTGCAAAAATCTTTTGTTTGAGATTATGAAATATACATTGTCAGTTGTCCTTGTTTGCCCATTTAAGTTTGGTCAGCACCTACTGTACAACACAAAACAAAACCTTAAAGAAGTTACCATTAGAAGTCAGTATTTACTTGAGAGAATGAAGCCCCCATCCCATACTCAAAATGCCACTGACTAGGTCTAAATGCTGTTACATGGAAATAAAGACGTGGTCTAACAGTGTGTAAGCACAGGGAAGATTTGCTTAAAAAAAGTCTGTTCCCTATAATAAGGGAACAAAAGGTTTGCTTTAATCCTAATACAGGGTTCTGCCCAGGCCCTTTTAGCTGGGCGCACTACCCGGCACTTTTCAGCACCCACCCGGCTGTTTTTGAGTGGTTACTAAAGAGTTTGGTCACAATACAGGGGCTGCCACCCACCTACAATTTCTTCCCACCCGGCTTAAAAAAAATTCTGGGTTTAGCACTGTAATAGACTTCGATTTAGCTATGTAGTCACTGAAAAGGCAGCAATAATACCTTATAGAAGCCTGTATGATACCCAGTCATATACCAAGCCATCAACATACAAGCTAAGACATCTTCATCCTCCTGCTCTTCCTCATCATAGTCTTCCCACTCTGTGCTGAAGAAAGGAGGTGGTGGTGGTGGAGGAGGAAGGGGTGCTGACTGACAAAAGGAAAGCAAAACAGTTTAGGATCCAAAGCAGTACAAAGCAGATTAACAGATGAAAAAGTATTGCAGTAACTCACTGGGGGCCAATTGTGCCAGGCAGGAAGGTGAGCTCTAACAGGCGGTGGAGGTGGTGGCCAAAAGCAGCCCTAAAATAAAAAAAATAAAAAATGTATTTCAATATTTACTTATGGTAGGTCTTTTAGAATTCAAAGGCTTATCATGCCCTAGCTCACTAAAATACAACAAAAAGTGTTTTTCCTACCCAAAAATACTGTAGGATCCTCACCTTGGGTGGAGGAGGAGGAGGTAATGAGGGTGGAGGTGGTGGAGGGGGCGGCGGAGGCGGTGGTGGAGGTGGAAAAGTATACATCCAATCAGACTTCTTCCCTTGTTTTCTCCAGTTACGTGATAGATCAGGTGAAGAGGTAGAACTTCTCCTTGTGTACAGCCAGTCTGTATCCTCCTCATCCTGCCAATCAAAGCTGTTACATGTGAAAGCCAGCCAGCCTCAAATTAATCATGCTCAGTCTCCCCCTGCGCCATTTCTACTAGTAGCAAACTTAGTCTGTTTATCCACTAGTCCTAACTCTTTGATTGCCAGCCAGAGAAAATTTAGCAGAAACAGGCCACTTTGCCAAAGATACAAATAGGAACTCGACAAACATAGGAAAATGCTATGCATGAGTTTTATTGGTGGCAACAAAAGGGTTAGGTAATAATATAATCCCCAACAGTCAGAAGTAGATAACAGTTCATTTCTTTAGTCAGTCTAAATAATATTCTAATCTAAAGTCATTGTCTGTCTCTATATTAACTATGTACAAAGCATTACTTTTCTTGACTCAAGCCTTAGATGCATTACACCTACCACCCCCATTATTAGCACAAGGATAATAAATTTAAACCTCTACCTCTTATAACCCTAAATGGTCCAGGCACCAAACACCACTCAGTTCCACACATATCAGGCTGTACCCCTGAGCTATCCAGTCCTAGAGGTGCAGGACTCGCCTGCTTCTTGCCGTGAGTGTGTGTGGGGAGTCTGCATGGAGGCATCAGATCAGCCAAGTTCTGCTCCTCCTCATTGTTATATCCCTCATACACCACCACACAGGTGCCCAAAACCTCATCCACAGAGCGAATAACGGCTGAGTATAGCTGTCCATCCTCAGACCACTGAACTGAACAACGGTCACCAACCTTCCACTATATGAGAGAAAAAAATGAGAGATTGTGGACTTGTAGGTGTTATAACAAAATTATGTAATTGAAAAGAGAAAGAGAAGAAAAATAGTAGATCTGCCATTAGAATAAAAAGTGTAAAAAGCTATGCCCTGATACTATCAAGTAATTAAAGATAAAACAGGGACAAGGGGTGGGGGGTCAACAATCCAGCACCTGCTCTGGTGGACATAGGCAGGACAACTGGTTTGACGGTAAAGAATAAAAGGCAAAACATGTCGGAAAACGTATAAACTATTTGGCAGAGATGATAACTTTATAGGTGTACAGTATATGGTGGGGTTTATCGAAATCGAAAGGAACTGGATGGCATTAGTGGTCAATGTTATGGCCACTGAGGTGTATGGGATAAAAGAGCCTAAACATAATTACCATTTTGGCTTAGAGGCATATTAAAACTGAGCTCCAGGCAAATATAAAGATACACTTTAATGCAGCAATGCATTTATTAATACATCATCAATTGTATTTTTATTCTAAGCAGTTAAAGTACCTGAATTAGAGTGACCTGAAATCAATATCTTGCTATACCCCATACAACAGAACCTAGACTGGGCAAGGCAGACAAAGCACAAAAAGCCAATCAGTTTCCTACAAGGTTTACTTGCTAAAAGCATGCTGAAAGGAGAAAAGAGCAGAATGACAGAGATGAGCTCACCAGTCTAATACCACTCTTCTCAATGTCCAGCCACAAACTCAAAGCTCCTATGTGTTACCTAGTTGCAGTGAATAAATATAAAGTGTCCTGCCCTGTCAGATAGGGCTTGGCTATGTGTCAGGGATATGTTAAACTAAGACCTGGATTAACAAGTTCATAAATAGTTTGGCAGTTTAATCAAATAATGGGCCTGATTTATTAAAGCTCTCCAAGGCTGGAGAGGATACACTTTCACCAGTGAAGCTAGGTGATACAGCAAACCTGGAATGTATTTCCTAAAAGTCTATTACTATTTGTTAGCAAATGTTTCCAATCCAGGACCAGCTTCACTGATGAAAGTGTATCCCTTCCAGCCTTGGAGAGCTTTATTAGGCTGGGTCTACATGGACGTTTTGTAAAAAGGCATGTAAACGTTCCTAATGCGTTTATAAGCGTTTTTATGCACTTATTCTAACGTTTTAAAACTTTTTTTTAAATGCTGGAAAAAGCTGAAAAACGTCTATGCCGCGTTTATCCGCGTTTTACCGCGATTCTACAAGCGTTTTAGCACTTGGTAGAAATGCAAACTGTGACCCTGGGCAGTGATTTCTGCAAGTACAGGAAGTACATACATCCCTGCATACATGTGATAATGTGATCATGCAAGAGTACAGTGACAAATGTAACAGTATACACAGAATAGAGTGAAAAGAGTGCAAAGTGAAGCACAATTAAAGACAATGACTACACACAAGTGATAATGAATGACATCATTTGCAGGTGTGAAAAGCACCAAAAGCAAACACAATGGCAGACAATTTCACACGTGCCAGGCATAGGTGTTAATTTTTAACAGCATAGTACATGTAATTAATCATGCATGACACATGGAATAGTGACACAGGACACAGGCTATTGTTAAAACGTTTGTAAAAGCCTCCATTGAAATCAATGGAAGCTTTTTTATTGACAATTTCTAGCATGCATAAACGCAGGAAAACGCTCCCATTAAAATCAATGGACGCGTTTTCCCGCGATTTCCCGCGATTTACCAGCGTTTTAATTTTTTAAACGTTGCAAGCAATGTTTAAAAAAAAGCTCAAAAACGTGCCTGAAGGAAACGTCCTGGTGTAGATTAGCCCATTGGAATGCATGGGGACTTCAAACAAGGGCTTTAAAAGCCTCAGGTTAAACGCTGGGGAAACAGTCCGTGTAGACTAAGCCTTAAGCTTTTTTTGTGTATTTAGGTGTTTGCCTGGAGCAGAGATTTAAAGTCGCCTGTTCTTAAAATCATCTTCACTCTCACTAGGTATTCTTTTAGTGATACATATACTCTTGTTGATGCAAAAATTTCAAAAACCTAACCTGATCCCATTCACAGATATTATCTAATTTTAGAATAAAATGTTGCTATATAAACAAGGTTAAAAAGCTACATTAAAAAAAAAAAAAAAGTTGCCAGCTACATAAACTGTTAATAATGATCCCTAGGGTAAAAAAATATCACAAACTGAAGAAATAATTTATTACAGGCATAGTAAAAAGTCATTAATGTATATGTGAAACTGTAACGACTAAACTAGCATGTACGAAGGTTTGATTAAGGTGGCAATACAGACACTGAGCAGTGAGGTTCAATAGAAGAAGTTGTTTGGTACTACAGAAAAGACTCAGTCACCTGTTTGACAGGTGGGGTGCTATCCCCACTGCTCCCCACAGACACAATTTCATCCAGTTGATGCCTCTCAGTATTTCCATAGCCATCATACTGGACCACACAAGTGCCGCTTTCTCTGTCAATGGATTTTACTGTAGCAGGGTAGACACATCCATCCTCTGACCAAACTGCACTACAAGGGTCTCCCACTTTCCACTAAGAAGGGACAAAAATATGATTTTGAACATCAGTTATAAAACATTTCTTGCAGGACTGACTCTAATCTCAGAAACATAATAAAAAAGAAACAAACAAATTGCAATTTTAATTTACAACTGTGTACAGGATACTACATTTTTTTGGTAGGCCACTCACTTTGGTTGCGAGAGAGCGAGAAGTTGTCTGAGAAGAAGGATGTGTCAGAGGAGGAGGAGGCTGAGCCTTCTTCTTCTTACTCCACTTATCCCCTTCATCTTTTAGGTGATCCCTGTGACCATCTCTCTCCCACTCTTCTCTTGTCACGTCTCGCTGACAATCTTTTTGAGGATCACTAGATGCAGTGGCTCCTTCTGACCTCCGGTTTTTATCAGCGCATCTAAGCATATCCTAGGGATGGGGATGGAAGCGGTTAATGTTCTGTTTTGTTACAGTACATTTCCACCTACTTTTTTCTAGTGAATATTACTGCTTTTTGCCTTATGTTTGAAATGAATCATATTACAATACTGTAAAAATGTAATATTTTTAGCATTATATGGCATCAAACCTGGAAAATTAAAAAAAAAAAATGAAAAAATAAACTATTAAAAGTCACCTTTCATAAAAACAACACCAAAGTAATCACAGAAAGATAAAAAGATTTGGAAATAACCTTTCCTGTATATTTTGTACTTGGCCCCACTACCTTATAATTTTTTCAGTTTGATGGGTGAACCACTGACCAGAGGAAAGAGTGGGGCGAAGGGGCCAAGCTTTATGAGATAAGATCTGTCTTTTTCTTCAGCTGCCAATAGCTCTGAATTTCCTGATTAGTTTAACAAGCAAATAACAGGTTCCTTATTTTTCTATATATAATTATATGGCTGGATTAATATAGTATTCTGTAGTAAGTCTATAATTTTTCATATACTTGCTATAGAATTTTTTCAGCGAATTTACAACCGAATGTTCCTGGAATGAGACAGCAATACTATGTTTAAATAGGGTGTTACTTGTTAACAGATGTATTCTATCACTAACAAGTGAATCCAGAAATGCTTTTTCCAAATCTTATATAATGTTGAGAAATACCCATTGGTAAAATACAGTCTCTCCACTTCTAACAAAATAAATATTATTTAAGGGAAGAAATGCAATGACATATCTCTCTTTTCACTAAATGACAATACTCATTTTCACTTGAGAAAGTTTTGGATGAATTTAAAGCGAACAAGTCCAGAATATGCATTAGTAAATCTCATTAGGTCTCTTAAATAGTCTACCCCCTCAAACTGAACTTTACCTTGCTGCTCTGTTCCTCTAAAGTGCAAACCCCCATGTAAAATCTTGTGTTAGAGTTTACATAGTTTGGATGACTACATCCAACACTGCAGCCAAGGAAAAGGTCACATGTTCCTGTTTACCATGAAGCACCAGGTATTTAATTTAATTTATTTGCTGCCACAGAGCAACAGAACAGTTGGGAGTGTGATGGAGTGGTGGTTTAGGTGATGGGCTAATAAAAGTCTCAGGTACTTTGCCCAGAATGGGGCATGTTCTCTTCGGGTTGTTATAATTGTACAACCTTTCATTACAGTGATAAGAGATGTCCACTGTTCATCACTATGGTATTCTTTCCATGTCAGTACAGAAATGTCAGTGCAATGTCATGTTGTGAGGTCCCCATGGATGAGTACCTGTCTTTTGCCTGAGCTCAACATTAAAAGTGTTGCCCAAACTACCTAAATAGCATTAAATTGTCCTAAACTCTTTTGTTATATGCATCTGTTATATAATTTTAAGGTTGTTTCCCCAGCATTTAACCTGAGATTTTAAAATTCCATGTTTAAAATTTCTGGCATTTTTAAAGCTTCCCTTTAAATTGCTGTAAAAGGTCTACACCGCGTTTTTATTGCGTTTATGTTTTCAAGCATTTATAAACACTGAAAAATGCCCCCATTGAAATCAATAGACGTGTTTACACGTGTTTTAATTTTTTTAACGTTGCAAGGAGCATTATTCATAACGCTCAAAAACGTGCCTCAAGGAAACGCCCGGTGTGTAGATTAGCCAATTGGAAAGCATGGGAATTTCAAACATGGGGTTTTAAAGCCTTAGATTAAATGCTGGAGAAACAGTCTGTGTAGACTAAGCCTAAATGAGCTCAGGCAGGTTGCCTGACATTCAGTTGTCATCTCTGCTCTCAAAGAATGAAAACAAGTAAATACGTTTTCATAAAAAACACATTTTTTTATTAATCTTGTAGCAAATTTTCCTATTTTGAGATTCTGTTAGTTAACAACACTTTCTGTTGCATGCTGACAATGCTAAGCTGCACTGCTTTGCACTTACCATGAGCATCATTAGTTTGACCTGCAAACTCCTTCAGCTGGCTGTAAGATTGTCTATCCAGTACAACTGATAGGCAGCCCAATGGCCATCTAAAGGAGTGCACATGGCAGGTCTACAACGCTGCTGCTAATTGTATGTGGCTTGACATCCCACAACAGAAAAAAATGTTACTACCATGATTTCCTGTGGGAAACTCTACAATCAAAAGACTTTGGATTTACATACATTTTGAACTTCATAACAATATTAATTATCATAACATAACGTACAGCATTGCCCTATTATCTACTTTATACCCTCGGCAACAGATACTATTACAGAGATTATATAATGTTACTTCTGTCATACTTAGCTACCAAATTTGAAAAAAGGTTCCCCTTAAAATAGGGGTGGAGAAATACAACTATGTAGTAGGTATAAGTACCTGGAAAGACTGGACAGCCTTTTCATAGGATTTAATAAGAGCAGCATCGTCCCACTCATCAATATCTTCACTCTGCAAGACCCGAGAGAAGATATTTCAGGACACATGCATTTCCCATTTGTCACCAGCATTCATACAACTCAATTTTATGCAAACATCACTATATATCTAACTCACAAGCTCATTCCACGTGGTCATTAGAATACATACTTCATATCATCAACTCATGATAATGCTTTATAAGCTACACTAGTGGAGGTCAATCTCACAGACCAAATCCATTGCACCATAAAGTTAAAGCTGAGTTTTTTTCATTAAAAACACCAGTCCCAGGTTTGTTGCAGTAAAAAGTTCTCTTGTACGTGTTAAAGTATGCTTCGGTCTCTTGGTATATGTAGTATATTTATAGTGAGATATATATATATACCGTATTTTTCGGACCATAAGACGCACTTTTTTTCCCCCTAAAGTGGGGGGAAAATCAGGGTGCGTCTTATGGTCCGAATGCATATTTTTTTACTT